>NC_092087.1:68518204-68520704 GCF_045679555.1 Salvelinus alpinus | reverse complement strand
AAAAAAAATGTGATTTTACATCCCACTCGGTGCTATTTGGTCTGTCACTTCCAATTTTCTACCACAGCTTTCCTCTTAGCTGGCTTCACTCACTCTGCCCCCCCCCCCCCCCCTCCATCTCCCTCCCTATCCAAGCCTGTATTTGTTGAGGTAATTACAAAGTGACAGCTTCAAATCCTCCGCCACACACTCTTCATTATAGCCACCTCCGCTTCAGAGGCCCCGCTGATGACTGGTTTTGATGGGCTTTTGCTACTGTGACACTGTCGAGCATGGGAGGGTGGATGCTCTTTTTGGTGTTTGTATGTGCATCGGTGTGTAGCTGGGGTAAGCTTCTGAAGGACAGAAAGGCAAAAAAATGAATTTCGACAGCAGATTTGGGGGGGGGACTCCATCTTCTCTATTTTCCATCCCCCTCTTCTCCCCCTCTCTTCCTCTCTGAGGATGTAAGAGAGCGTGTACCCCCCCCCCCCCCCCCCCCCCTCATCCCCATGTCTTAAGAAGCTGGGACCCCCTGCAGGTCAGCCTATTTGATGACCCCCAGAAGCATTTGCTGGTGGGGTGAAACCTGGAACCTGGCCAAGGGTCTCGCCGAATCAATTATGTTTCTTTTGAAGTGAGAAACTCTGAAGTCGAAGGGTGTAGAAGACATACTATCTTAACAGTCTGACCATGACCTAGACTCTGGCCATATCAGCCATTTTTCGTCTTTAAGCCGAGCTAGCACAAACCTCTTTTCTCCCTTAATACAGGGTCTCCGTCACTAAAACGAGTGACACACACACACACACACACACACACACACACACACACACACACACACACACACACACACACACACACACACACACACACACACACACACACACACACACACACACACACACACACACACCCTCCTTCACCACTAGTAGGTGATTGTGAAACATCTTTGATCTTTTTCTTCTCTTCTCTGATATGTATTGCCTCTACATAATCCATGACAAACATAATGTGATTTGGTGTATCTCTAAGTGACAGAAAAACAGCTGACAGAAATTAATAAGTTACCAGGGCGAGGAGAGAGAAAAAGGGGGAGGAGGTGGAGGAGGAGAAAGAAGGGGGATAACCTGGCAGCGAAACAGACAAATCATCAAATCATCTTTCAGGCATATCGGTGTGGAGAAAGTCAACCTCAGACAGAACAACAGCCTTGCATTTCTCCTAATACCCAGGCCTATCTCCTCTGGCTCCAACCATTCTCAGAAAACTACGGGGGTTTATGTCACAGCTTAAAGGGTGCGTAGCTAGCTATGAGCAATTTTCTGGATTTCTCCCCCCTTCTCTATTTGGTCTGGTCCAAACTCATCTGAAGCTAGTCTTCCTAGTTACATATGTGATAGGGAACGTGCAGTTCTGTAGACTGTGTGTGTGGGGGGGGGGGGGGGGGGGGTTTAGTTGGTTTTACTATCCTTGTGGGGAAAAGAAGTCCTCACAAGGATAGTAAAACAAGGAAAATACGGACAAGTGGGGACATTTTTCCAATAGGAAAAAGGTTATTTTAGGCTTAGGGGTTAGGTTTAGAGTTACAATTAGGGTCAGAATTAAGAGTAAGATTTAGGGATAGGAGTTAGGGTTCGGTTTAATTTTAGGTTGAGGAGTTAGGGGTTTGGGGTTAGGTTAAGGTTAGGGTTCGGGGTTAGGGAAAATACAATTTTGGAAGGGAATACATGTTTTGGTCCCCACAAGGATAGTAAAACAAAAGTGTTTGTGTGTGTGTGTGTGTGTGTGTGTGCGTGCGTTTATTTAGAGTAGTATACTGTATTTCTTCACAGTCAGCATCTGGATATATTTCTGTACTGGTATGTAGTAAAAACACAGATGAAGGTACACTACATTCACTTTGTTGATGGATTACATCCGACATCCAAAGACAGGTTACAGTAAGATACAGCCTGAGATACTGGCATGTCCTATAAAGTGGTGGTGAGAAGTGGGACAGATGTGGGCTTTATAGCTTGTTGTTGGCAAGCTATAAAGTGTCGGTTGTGTGTGTGTCGGTTGTGTGTGTGTCGGTTGTGTGTGTGTGTCTGCTTGCTTGCACACGTGTGTGTGTGTGTGTGTGTGTGTGTGTGTGTGTGTGTGTGTGTGTGTGTGTGTGTGTGTGTGTGTGTGTGTGTGTGTGTGTGTGTGTGTGTGTGTGTGTGTGTGTGTGTGTGTGTGTGTGTGTGTGTGTGTGTGTGTGTTTTGAGCGATCAGTTTTCAAGTTTCAAGTTTTAATGTCTTTCTTTTAATGCCTTTCTTGCATAACAATGTATTACTAGGAAACAAATAGGAAATACCCAATGACGTAAGTAAGTAATGAAGTAAGCAAGAATACTATATACTACAGGAAGCAAAGTTGGGTCGGAGCTTGCAAAACGGAGGCCATCCAGTACGGTGCCATCTTACAGTAAGCCTGATTTATTTAGGAATTCACAGGTTGTGGTCAGTGCGAGGACCACCTTTGCCATTGCCTAAC